>NC_083613.1:3421558-3429058 GCF_963584025.1 Labrus mixtus
GCGGAGTGTGTGTTTGGTCAGGAGGGCCACAGCTCCTAGCGTGCGGTTTCGATCGGTGTCCTGCCATGCTGTCAGTAATGGTGGGTATTTATACGCCGGGCTATCAGACACCTGATGGAGGCAGATTATAGGCTTGTGTCTGGACAGGTAGCTATAGAGGTGTCAGCCCTCTTTTTGCTTTTTCCTGTCACCTCACATTAAACCTAATAGCATGATATCACCAGACCCATTTGAGACAAGCTTATTTTCTATTTAGGGATAAAAATAGATAAATGCAGTGTGTTGTGTTATATGTCAGACACAAAATAAAAGAATCAATTAGTGTCACACTGCAGAAAATATAGCAATAAGGTAATAATTAGTGAACAAAAAAACAACTCCTATTAAATTCATATAGGGCAGTGATTCCTAAAGTGAAGGGTCGGGACCCGAGGGGCTTGCAAGCCACCAAGAGGGGGGCTGCAACATGCCTTCCAATCGGCCTATTACTGTGTGTGCTACTTTATATACCCTAACCATCTCCAGGGACAATGGGGGTCCCCAGTCTCTGGCACCTTTATTTAGGGGGTTGCAAGCTGAAAAGTTCGGGAACCCCTATTATAAGGTGCTATATCAATAGTACCAATTTCTTCTTTTTTGGTTAGACATTTTTACTCATGCAGTCCTTTTCTCATGATGTTAAATTATATTGTTTTGCTTTATATGCTGGTCTATTGTTTATTTATCTATTTATTCATGTGAGAAAGAGATCACTGAGCTTTGACCAATCCTGACTTTGCACTGCAAACCTATCTTACTCTTTGTAATTTAAAAAATGAAAAAAAGCTCTACTGCTATCTGCCACCAAAAAATACAAGCAAATGATCTCAAATGAATTATGAAGATGTTGAAAGATTGAGTGAGAAGTTAAAAATGTATGAAGTCGACACAATTATAAAGTAATTATGAACGTTAGTTACACAAATGAGGGCGACTGAGCACCTGCCTGCATAACAACCTGAGGTTAGCTGAGGTTGATGGACGGTGAATATCTCATTGGCACAGTTATGCAACTTACACAAATACACACCTGTGCAAAAAGTAGGCCATGTTAGTGCCATAATCAAACTCTTTCATAATGACACTTATCCAACCACTAATCCAAGCTGAATACAGTCAAAGTAAACTGTGTGTGTGTGTGTGTGTGTGTGTGCGTGTGTGTGTGTGTGTGTGTGTGTGTGTGTGTGTGAGTGTGTGTGCGATTAGCTTTGCACATTCAAGCGTTTCCTCTTACATCGCATTGAATATTTATAATGCTGACCAACAGTTGAACTAAATAACTGTTGTGTGTGTGTTAGGACAATAGTTTAATTTATCTATCTATTCCTCATAGGATATATATATATAAGTGTGTGTTAAGGGATTGTGTGTTTGATGGCAAGGAGCACACAGCACCTTGCAGAGTCACATTTCCTCCTCTGTATTCATTAACCTCCCGCTCGTCTCTCCTGGGATAGAGGATTAGCCCCAAGAAGGGAAATGAATGCTTTCTGGGTAGACGGCGTTCTTTCTGCCTGCAGCAGGAGGTCCATTGTCTGGTTTGATATCCGCGTAGGACACGGGACATCTGATCTGGCAGCTCTGACACACATGACACAGCCGTTAGCACAAGGGGGGGGGGGGGGGGGGGGGGGGGGGGGGGGGCGCAGAGGAAGCTGAACTGTGTTGACAGGAACTGCTGCAGTTTCCATATGAGGGACTACTTCTTGATTGGAGGAGGAGTTTGCTTATGATTGACTTGTGTTTGGCTTTTTGTTGACAACTGTGAATTCATGCTTGTCGTATGAATCAGATCAGTCAATGCATAGATAAAACATCGATGTAGTGTCATTAATGTCACCAAATGTTTTGAAGCCCAGCGATGAGGGTTTCCATGTTTTACTCCCTGTAAAGTGTGTACAAAGAAATGAGCTATTGATGCCACTGTTTACCAATCTGTCAACATGTATGCTTCTGCTGTAGTAATGGGCATTTTTATATTGGACTTGATGGGGATTTCTTTGGCTTCTGCAGCCAGCCTGTAGTGGAAAGTTGAGTGTACAGTGTAACTGCAGTTTTTAGCACTTCCACATTGGCTTTTTTTTTAACATCAAAGGTTGTCTCTTGGGCCATTGTAGGGTTTCAGTGTTTCAGACAACAACAGGAAATACATTTGAATCCATATTAAGTGTGCGGGAGGGATTGAGTGTGAGATGTGGCAGCTCTGTGCTCGACCACTCGAACTGGAGGGTGAGTTTTAATTTTGAAGAAATCAGTGTCCGCCGTGCATTAATGCAAAGAAGCTTTTCATAAAGCAGGAGCTTTTTCTATTATTCTGTTTTGAAAGTGAACACTGCTTCATTGGGATCAGGATTTCTTTTTTTTTTTCTAAACCAATCTTTAAAAAAAAAAAATCCTCAGGAGAACATTTCTCTCAGCAAAATGTCAGCATTCAGCTTGAGATGATAGAGCACATCTTTAACCATACTGCCCCCTTCCCCTCTCTCCTGTGTCCACAAAATCCATCAAGGGAATTTAAGTAGCTGTTAATTACTTCCCCGTCCCTATTCAAAGGAGGAAGAGAGCAGAGAGAAATCAAGAGAGAGGGAGACTTTTAAAGAGCTAAAGCTTTGCTGCAGTGCAAATCCTCTCTGCCTAACAAAACCAAATCAATCTATACCCCTCAGCCATCCACCAACCACCCTGCTCTTACACATACACACACAGGAAGATGATCCTGTAAATCTGTGCTCTCAAGGGGCTGTTTGAGTGCTACTCCAGGGTTTTTTTGGGAGGGGGCGACCACAGGGGTTCGGGGACTGAAGGAAAAGTGTAAATACCCCCAAATTGCAGCTAAAATGTAACGTTAGGATTGGTAAGCCCCACTTTCGGCCGTAATCTTCCACAGCACTAAACCGTTGCACTAAATGACCTCCATTACAGAGCGTGAACCCATTAAGTCAATACAGGGGAGATTACCTGTGAAATAGAGGTGACGAGCAGCCTGCTCTGACAGCCGCTGCCCCCCAAAAAAAGCCTGAGGCAAAATTAGATTCGGGTCCGGGGCATGGTTTGTGCCTGCAGGGGAGAATTAGAGGATGTAGTATTGACCTCAGCTTGCTTGTTAGGAAGGAATGTGTGTACACGAGCATGAGTGTAGATCACAGTGCAAATGACAGAGTTGTGAGCAGCCATGTTGTGTGATTTAAGACCAAGTGAGATCCTGAAAACTGAGCAGAACTGCAGAGTGCTCAGCTGAATGTTTCATGCTGTAGTCCAGCAACAGTCAGCAACTTGAACGTTTTTTATGAGTGTCATGAGATCGCCATTAAGCATCTTTTTGTCCAGTTTAAATAAAAGCTACATGCTTTTTTTGAAGCAAAACCAGGCAGTTTAAATAAAGAAAATGAACTTGCAAAGTTGTGAATTATCCTACCATTGATTAAAAAAGAAAAGTGAAGACATGACAAACAAGTTTCTGATATTTGTTCAGATCTGTCATACATTAAATCATCATTGAGTTAATTAATATTAAATTATACTAATTGATTAATTAGCTACATCACATCAGAATCCATGCTTGCTTATTATCAGTCATTAAATCACTTTTTAATGCTATTGTACACTTCACTTTATAACCTCAAAGAACCATATTTGTCAAAATATCTTTTAATTTTAAATCTATTCCTTCAGGGAATTTTTGCTTTTTGTTGTTATTCAAATGTTTTCAAATGATTTTCATCATCATGAATTTATGATTTATTCAACATACTAACAGGTAACAAGATTATTCTTTTTAATTATTATTACTATGATTATCCCAGTCAGACCTGGATCAATGATAACCCACAGCATTGATTGTGGTGCAATTTGTTTTTCGTTTAATTTTCTCCTATGACATAAATCTGGTCATGCCATGCTCCTCCCGTTAAATTTGCGTCTTCCTGCATACACAAACTCCTGTTCTTGGCAGCGTTATTGACATTTTTACACTTTGCAATTTTCTGCACTGAAACTTGTTTTGGGAAAGCTGATTATGCTGTTGAAGAGGGTGCATGAGTTCATGTTGACATCTGAATTAACATGGAGGGGATTGAACTTCTCTTTGTTCCCAGACGTGTGTGTGCGCGTGCATCCTCGAGTGTGTGTGTGTACAATAGAGTAGAATTGAGTATCACCTTCACTAGCCTTCTTTTCAAAGAAGGATGAAGAAAAAGTTTTCAACAGAAGTCCATCTGCCAAACTTTGATCAAAGGGGACTCAACTTGTTTTTTTAATCAGAAAGTAGAAAGATGTATTTACAATTCACTGGAAATCCAACTTGAATACCCATCTCTACTTAAAGAGGACATATTATCCCCCCTCCTCCACCTTTTCAAACAGTCCCCTGTGGTCTAAATAAAACATCTGTGCTGTGCTTTGGTCAAAATATAACATGAATCAAGCACCAGAGGAGGTTTGTGACCCTGTATAAACCAGCTCTCTAAGAACGTTCCATTTTGGTGTGTGTGTCTCTTTAAATGTAATGAGCCCCCCCCCCCCCCCTGAGTTTTCCCCGTAGACATCACTCCTCTGTAGCGAGAATAAAAATGGCGGACCTGTGCAAAAGTTTTGTTCTACGCTGGGGGTGGAGTCCATGGGTGGAGATACCAGGGGAGGGTATTTTGTTTTACCAGAATCCCACTGTGACATCACAAGGAGAGCACATTTGAAACAGAGCATTTTTCTAGGTGTGGTAAGACGTATGCAGACCACAAACAAAGGACTGGATGGTTTATTTCACATGTTGTGGGTCAGTAGACACTCAGGTTACCAGATATATGTTCAGAAACACTGTACAAGTGCATTTGTCACAATATGTCAATGATCATGACCGAAAAATGGTCAAGGAGGGAACAAGGGTTAAGCTGTCACCTCCTTCAGAAACAAAGGCATATTGTCATTTCACCCGTTATTGTATCAGGCGTGTCTTTAGAGTTTTGTTTATAGAGCCCCCTGCATTGAATAATACACTTTAAAAATGTAACAGTAAACACACGATCAACAGTTGTCATGGATTCTAACAAAGAGTCCCATGAAATGTGAAAACAAACTGTAGATACAGTTGAATCCACCTGATCACTTAAGACCTTCTTACAGCCCTGAAAATGTTCTTTCATACCTTCACTCCTTATCCATGTTCTATATGTACCAGAGACCTCGTCATCATTTTCAGTTGGCAAAGCTGATAGCAGGTTGTGTTATTGTTTGTTTGTTTGTTTGTTTGTTTGTTTGTTTGTTTGTTTGTGTGTTTGTGTGTTTTCCTGTCAGATGCTATAGGATCAGAATGAGGTGATTTCAATGCTGTGGTCACGCAGGGGGAACACTTGTTCTTTGTGTTGATGCGTGTTTAGACTCATGCATGCATACGTGAGAAAGCGATTGTGTGTGTGTGCGTGTGTGTGTGTGTGTGTGTGTGTGCGTGTGTGTGTGTGTGTGTGTGTGTGTGTGTGTGTGTGTGTGTGTGTGTATTTTTATGTGTGCATGAATGAGTGTGTTGCCATAGCAGTTATCCCGCAGGGAGCGGATAGTGGAGGAGATGGAGGGAGGACGTTTTTAAGCACTTCAAAGTGGCCTCATTCCACACAGCTGAGCTCAGAGGTGTGTGTGTGTGCGTGTGTGTGTGTGTGTTTGTGTGTGTGTGTGTGTGTGTGTGTGTGTGTGTGTGTGTTTGTGCTTTTGAATGTGTGTGCATGTATATATCCCTTGAAAACCTCTGTTTGTCCGTCAGAATATCTCATTGTTGAAATATATATAGTATATGTAATTGTATTTCCATGTTTTCATAAAGTGTATGTGTGAGGCTATCAAGTTATTTCTGTGTGTGACTGTAAGGAAAAGGTGAACCGCCGTACCTCGCTTTGTTTATGCCCACTTCCAATCTGAGCTCCTCTTGGGAATGAACTACAGAGAAGTGCGCGTGTGTGTTACGTGTGAGCGTGTGTGTTTGAAGCTCTTTCCAGTCCTTGTTAAAAAAAAGGGTACAGCACATCTCACTGGAGCAGCGTGGAAGAGTGAGGGAAAGTGAAAGATAGAGAGTGTCACAGTGACTGATGACTTGCTGGACTCATCCTCGGCTGTGGTGAGGGAGGAGAAATCCACTTTCTATTGCTTTGTCTCCTCTTTCCCTGAAGGAGAAAATGGAAATAGCCACCATCGAAACAGACGCGGTCAATACCACTCTCCAGAAAAAGGGCTGAGAGGGACGCTCTCTGCTGCAGAGCGAGACTGATGGAGGGAGGAGGAGTGGGCGATAGCAAGGAGTATGTCAGGTTTCATCTGGCCTGTTTGACACACGCTGCTCTGACAGCTCTGCTACACTTGATCTGCTCTCAAAACTGTCTCTGTCATACTCACACACTTCTCCTCTCTCTTCCTTTCTTTCTTTAAGAACGTATACACGGGCTTTTTGCAAGGTCAGACCTACTGAGGGTGTGACTGGTCAGCCTAGAATAAACACAATAAGACTGTTACCCTGAAATCTGTATTTCATAAAAAACTCCTCTCACTCTAAATATAAATCTACAGATCAAGACATTCACAAAATGACCTGCATTAAGGAGTTTGACGTAGGCCTATACCAATTTTTATTTCTATACAAAATCTTTTTATTATTATTTTTTTTTCTTTAAATCATAAAACACATTTTTTTCCTTTCCTTTGATACGTTCCTTTAAAGCACCGATAGTTACAAACGTGTAACCATGTTGAAAGTGTAGTATCACTTTTACTTTTTGTCAATCAGCCGTATGATACAGTCAATGCAATTAAAAAACAAAAACAGATATTGTGGTATAAATCATTTGGAAACCAAAAATATTCAAAGTTGATCCCAGCTGGTTTCACAGTGACAGAGTAGAGGGGACTGTTGTCATAAAGAAAACACATCATCGTCCCATTTGTTTCATTGTTATATTCTAAAGCACAAATAAACACAATGCTGCTGCACACCTCCACTAGGTAGTCAAAGGAAAGGGGGCCACATTGTGTGGTTTTGTCTGAGCTCTTATGTGTTGTTGATCCTGGCAGAGAGACACTGAGACAGCGATGAAACCTGGGCACTACTTTTTTGTAGAGCACCATATTTTATTTTACAGGAATTCACAGGAAGGCCTCTCTCACAATATCATACGCTTCAGAGTGGAGCACTCAGGCCAAGTCTGAACAATTCACTGTAGCTTTCATATCCAGCAATCGGCTGAGTGTGTAAAATACAGCGGCCTGAGATGACAGGGACGTTGACGGGTGGAAGTAACAACATTTTTTTTTAAAGTTTATTTTCTGCCTGTTCAAATCTTTTTATGGACTACATCTCTAAATTATTTAACTCAATATCTTTATCCTCAGTGGTTCAACTCGTTATGGCTTTGGTGTTTTCAGATTTTTCTTTGGCACTGACTAAAATCTCTTTCGGGATGCCAAAAATTCCTCTTCACAGGAAAA
>NC_083613.1:3434058-3439058 GCF_963584025.1 Labrus mixtus
CCCTGAATGATAACAGAGGTCAGTTGTGAAAAATCAGAATCAGAAACACTTTATTAATCTCCAGGTTGAAATTTGGTATAAATACATTAATCTGAGGTGACGTTGGTAGTAGGTGTCCATTTTGGCTCTATGTGCTCCTATATAGTTTGTATATGATTGAATTGAGATATGCTCCCAGTGTTTGCCTGTCCGGCCATCACTGTCCGGTTTATTCACTAGGGTATTATTATTATGCAGTAATATGCCATAATGTAAGCACTTTTTTTTTTTCAATCAAAATTTCAGAAAAAGATTGTCACATTTTAAAGAACACACCATCATATACACCAAGTTTTTATTTTGTAGTAACAACCGTGACTGTGATGTCCCCATAACATCAGAGGATAAAGTACTAATACTTGCAAAGGAATTTAAATTTTATTTTTCTATTAAAATGTTTGTAATTGTCACATCATAGTTCATGTTTAATTCAAATTATATACGTTGATTATGTGGATCAAAACAGCATTGTTAAGGTTGTTGGAAAACAAGGAGAGGTGGACCTAAGTGCAGAATAACAAAAGACTATTTAATTAAAACAAAAAGGCAACCAAAACTTACAATGAAAATTTCCAAACTGAAAAATCCCAAAAAGGGTCAAAACAGGAAGCCACGAGGAATCAGTAGGGAGCATGAGGAAAACTAACATCTGACACTAACATACACATACGACAATGAACTGACACAGAGGGGAAGAAACACAGAAGAACGTTTTAAACTTTGAAATAGACAAAATACAAACTAAAGACTGAATCATGACAAGCATAAATTATCACGTCACATAATACTGCTAAATAGTCTTATGCTGCCACAGAAGATTCTGTCTTTTTAATTTATCTTTTTTAATGACAGGCAGTGTTAATAAAATAAAGTGAAAAATATAGCAGTGGAAGAAGGTTACGTTTCTTATCCTTCTTAAAAGATGGATGCACTAAAAAAAAAGGAAATGTAGCATTATTTACTGTGGAGACTGTGTGTTTTGTTTAAATTCAACACTTCGGCTGTAGAAGAAAAAAAAGGGCTTCCTAAATGATATAAAGATAATAACCCAGTAGCAGGGCCTCTCAGGACATGCAGTCAATATATCTCTATTGGCTGCCTCGTGTATATAAAGAGATGCCACATGACATTATGTCGGCTGCGCTCACATGTAAATAGCCTGTTTTATTTGGCTGACGTGTAAATGCCATCATAGCCGCAGTGTAAAGCACAACGGGACAGGCGGTGAGGGGGCTTCCTTTGTCCTTTCACTGCATGACAGATGAGAGCTGCTCCTAAAATGAAGCCAAAAATCACATCCTATTTTTCCCTCCTACAAGATGAGACACGTTTAATGTCTCCTGGAGGAGAGATGTGACAAATAAACAGAAATAAGCGTTGGCCTCTGCACCAGCATGACAATAAAGGACTGAATTAGAAAAAGGCTATAACAGACATGTACATCAGGGTGGACCATTCTCATGCAGATGCAAATGATCAGAGTGACACCAGTATAGAAGGAAGGAGCTCTGCTAAACGTTTGTTTGAACTTCATGTGCAGACTGGAAACGTGACTGAGAGATAGCCATGCTGTGCTTAGTCACATGTGATGACAACCTGAGCAAGGCTGCATGCCAGGCCGAGACAAGCTGATCCACCTGTTGTTAATCCGCTCCGCTGCAGCGATACAGGGGCAGATAAAGAGGTGTGTGAACCCTGACCTCCAGTCTGTTAGCCATGTCAGGCCAAAACAACTGTCTCAATAAAGAAAAGTGAGTTACATTAAATAAGTGCATAGATCAAAGTCCTTAGGGCTTGAAATGAAGTCATGTGTTGTTTCAAAAGCCTGTATTCACAGTCCAAGTCTAAAAAAGGCTTTACAGCGCCCACATTGTGAAGCACTAAGAGACAGACATTCCCCAAGCTTAAACCAACAATAATGAGCTCTGTGGGTCATTTTTTTTGGTTTTTACCTTGCAATTAATATTTTTGACTTTCAATTCAGTCAAATGGTTCCCATTGATAGAGTCAGGTACTCCTAAAAGCTCACGCTTCATTTGGTGGAATAAACTGTGTGTTCCTGTCCCTGACTTTACTTCTATTCATACTTTTACTAACTAGACATTTGGACCTCCAGTTCTATAGAGCTTTAAGGTGCAGACAGTTGAATGCAGAGCTAGGGAACAGGACTGACCCTCCCAACCTCCCTCTCTTCTTCTAAATCAGGGAGAGTTTCATGTCATTACATTGTTCCTCTGGGGTTCAGTACAGCAAAGAAAGTAGCTAAGACAAAGATAAATTCATAAATGACCACAGAGGATGAAAAAGAGGTTCAGTTGTGACACCTTGTTAGTTGCTGCATGCCCACCTAAAATCAGGTGAGAGTTCAAGAGCACCTCCTGCTTGAGATTTTGTGTGCCATACAATTAATGAATGACTTGCATTTAGGGAGATTTATTTACAAGAGTCTGTGTTTCATCGTTGTCAGAGTCCTTTGCTGCTCTCTAAAAGATTGTAAAGAAATAAATAGTTAAGAGTATTTCTGCAAAAACGTGTTTAGGATGAAAACATCAGATCATAGACTTTGCTTTGGACAAATGTTGCTTTTATCAACTGTGATGTATTAATGTCCACCAATGTTAACCTGCAGTCTAACATTATAACAGAGGATGTGGTCGTCTAGCCTTTCAAGGATTTTATCCAAACCTGGTCGGTTGTTGGAACAATTGGTCACTTATTCTTAAATGATCTCTCACAGGATGATGGAAAAACAAAGGGCAATCTAACACACAATGTAAACAGTAACAAACGGATTTGACCTCTGGGTAAGTTTGGGATGTTTTTAAAATTCCACTCATTACCCTCTGCTCTTGTGAAAACTGGCAAAGATGAGGTTTTTTTTGACACTTTTTTTTTCCAGAACTGATGATGATGGAAGTTTCCAAGGAGTGAGTCATCTCCTTTTCTTCTGGTGTCAGTGGAAAGCTGCACATGCCCAGTACAGATCAGACAACAACATGTTGACGAGCAATGGCTGTATTATAAAGATATCCTAGATATATAGATAGATAGATAGATAAGATTTAAATACACTGTTACTACAGACAGTTTGTTAATCATTCAGGCATAATGAACAGATTTGTCTAATTGGTTCAGTTATGCATGCTGCAGACACACAAACTCCCTAACAGGATCAAATTAATCTATGCCTTCAACTGGCAGAAAAAGAAACATATCCATCATTTCTTTGCATTGATAAAGCAATACACTGTCCTTACATATAAGTTAACAACATTGTCTGACTGCTCATCATTATAGTGAATAGTTTCAACTGATAACGTAGCTACACTCCTGCACTTTAACATCTAGATCTTTGATTGCACAGCCACGAGTTTGCACAGCTCTGGACAACCCTCTATATTGTTATTACATATTTATCACTGTAATCACTGTTTCTGCAAACTTACATCTCTTACCTCCAGCAAGTACTTTTACATTCAGTTGACAAGCCTGAATAAACGCTGTATTTAATTTTCATTTTTTTTAACCAGTTAGAATGTTAAGTTAATGTATAAATCTCTTCTTATTCTTATTTGTTTATATTTTAAGTGCTTATTTATGTATCTATTCTTATATTGTTTTATTTGCTTTGATAACATGCTGCTGTAACATCACAATTTCCCAGTGTGTGTGATCAATTAAGTAATTCTATTCTATTCTATCTTCGTGCAACAAGGCTCTATTCTTTAATGACATTGTTTCAGAATAGTCAGGATGTCTCACTTATCCTTCATCTCAGCATTTGGAAAAATAGGATCAGAGGTTGTCTTTCTGCACACTAGTGTGAAAGCTTGAAGGAAAGGCATCTCTGAATGCTTTAAAATCACAATGAAGTGATTTATTTAAATACAGATCCAAGGTTTACACATTCTACATATTTCAGTATTTTAAGAAACATTTCCTGTGCTCATTCAATAAGGATAATCAAATGAACAAAGCAGTTTCACTTACAAAGGATAAGGTAATAATAATAATAATAACAAACAAAGTCACCGTACAGAGCAGAGATAAAAACAACAAAGTAACAACACAATGATAAAATCAACATTATAAACACAAAAAACACAAATGTACAGGATGTAAAGGAGTTATGAGACCGGGTGGAGAATGATCAGACTGAATATGCCAGTTTAAAAAGATGTGTTTTGAGATGAGATTTGAAAATGGAGAGAGAGTCGATATTACGGATTTGTGGTGGGAGGGAGTTCCAGAGGTGGGGGGCAGAGCAGCTGAAGGCCCTGGACCCCCATGGTGGACAGGCGGGCGGGTGGTGCAGTGAGTTAAATGGAAGAAGAAGACCTGAGAGTGCGGGTAGGTGTGTTGATGTCTAATTTAAGGGAGTGACTTAATCTGTTGGTGTCAGGGCTGATGTCACCATCAACAAAGATTTTTTTAAATTATATCATGAATCATTCTTCAGCACTTTTTAGGCAAACCTTTATAAATATGTTGTCACGCAAGGCTGGGTTTCATTTTCTTAGACTTCATATGAAGTCAAACTGAGAGAGCACTAGATATCGTACTGAGTCACCATGTGAGATGTCAGGTACACTTTATAATTAAAGAGTCACATCATGGAGCAGCGTTTGAGGCCCTTCACGATCAGCTCATCGAGTGCTGTAAATGTGGAGATGATTGTCATGCTGTGAAATGTCGGCTACATTTAGACTCATGTAGGGCAGAGAGACGTAGGAGCAGGTCTGCAACTTAACAATCAATAATTCACCTTCTTTGTCAGAGAACTTAAAAGATAATTATCACATTTTATAGGACAATGAAGAAACATTATTTTAAGGAAAATGGGACAATAACACAGCCTCTTGTGCCATTTTTGGCTTCCTAATTTAACTTGCAAAAATAGAAAGTCTTCAGGCTATATTGAGTCCACTGGGCTTTCAGCAGGAGAGGATGAAGCCGTGTTA
>NC_083613.1:3444058-3461558 GCF_963584025.1 Labrus mixtus
TCTGGGAAAGTCACTACTCAAAATTGAAGTGGATTTTGGCAAATATTTGAAGAAGAAAAAGAAAATCATGCATATTAGTATTCATATAGACAGCATGTATCATAAGCTAAACCAATTCATTTCATAGTGAAGAAAACATGAATCTCTCTTGTTTAAGACAAACAAAAGAGTGCATTGTGTCGGACCTCATAGTGAATACGGCTCAGGCCTTTAATTTTTAGCTGGCTGCGTCCTCTGAATGGCTCATTTAAAGCAGCACTGAGCTCACTGGCATTGTTCACATTTTTTGGCAGCGTCCGTCTGCCACTCGGTCCGCAGAGTTCAGGAAGAGACAGGGTTAAGCCTGAAACACTTTTTTTTCATTGAGCCGCTCTGAAAGCAGCCCAAAGGGTTCTGAGGCTGTTGTTGGCCCTTTTTGTCTTTTGTAAGATCAGCTTTTTAAAAATCCTCTGCGTAATAAACAGTAAGCACAGAAACATACAGCAGAGAGGACACAGACTCACTTATAAAACGTGTGCCCATGACAAGCAAGCGTGTGCCTTGCTTTTGTTTATCATGTAAAACACCAGCTACACTTTTCCTTCCCGTCCCGTCTTTCTCACCACCATCCAGCAGTCAGGAATTCCTCTAATTCACAGCACCAGCCACAGTATTTCCCATCCCCCTGTCAGAAGCCATATCCAGCCCCGTCCTCCTCCTTGTTTACTCGGCCGCCTTATTCTTCCTCCTCGACGTACACATGCAGCCCTGACCACAGCCGAGACAAACACAAAGCTGCTTTAGGGACACAGTGTACTAAATGTTAACACCACCTCATCAACACTGAGCTGAGCTTCATTTAAGAAACATGTTTGTCTACACAGTCTCAAAGATTCCTACTTCTCCTCTAGACAATAACACCAGGATCGCTTGAGATCAATAAACTGCTCCACTCCATTTTGTTATTTAACTTTTATTTATTTTACATTTTAACTCTGCACAAAAATACTAAGACAGCTGATGCAGATGAGTTTAGGATGATCCACTGTTAGGATTCAGAAAGGAGAAAAGAAACAAAAAGAAAAAGCACCCATCTTTAAAATCAGCCATGCAGACTCCACATTCATTCATACATGTCCCTAAACACTAAATATACACGTAACAATATTTGGCCCACTAGTACCCTCAGCTCTTTCTAAAGTGTTGCCCCTTGAATGTACGAAGGTCTGCATTTTACACAGTCCAAGTACAGAAACACAATTTAACTTCTAAATGTTGACTTGTAGATGGTGTTTCAAAAATCTACAACACATGATAATTAAAGTTGCACAGTTCATTCATCTTTATCCTGGGACAGTCATTGGACAATTTTGCAGACAGAAGACTGGATCCAGCTGTAAAATAAAATGAAAAGCTTTTTTGTAACCCAAAGGAGAAGATGTGATGTTATTCGTCCAAAACAAGACAAACGATCGGCTTCTGTAGCCAGAGAAGTCCCAGCCTTCAATTCTGCCTTCTTCCCCAAAGGAAATTAACTGACGGATTCCTCCTGACAGACAGCTGTTCCTCCCACAGAGGGTCTTCTTCATAACCTGCACCCCCCACCTCCCACCCCTCACACACACACACACACACACACACACACACACACACACACACACACTCTATTCCCAGTTACTGCCTCCCAGGAGAATAAATCTGCAATCAACTGGGCCTATAAATAGCTGTGGCACACTTCACTGCTGCTGAGGCCCCCTGCCCTTCCCAAAGTGCTGCTAACACACACACACACACACACACACACACACACACACACACAGAGGCTCTCCACCCTTAATACAAAGCAGGGCACCTAGACTTTCCTGCTATACGCTGTTTCCTTCTGCCGACGTTATGTGCTAATATTTCTTCGAGCAAACACATTAACAGAGCCTAATTAAAGTAATTTGTCCCTCACATATCTGCACATTAGTTCTATCAGCTTTCAGGCAATTAAAAGCCCCAACCACCAGCCATATTAGCTATTCCATCTGAATCACTGTGCTTAAACCCTGAGAGAGAGCCACTAACCCTGCGACGGGCTAATAACGCTAGTTATTGGTAGCCTCGGCTAATCACCTCATTAGTCAGCAGGCTTAATGAGATGTGTTATTTAAGTAGATACTGTATCAGGCGGGGTGGGGGGGTGGGGGGGGGGACCTGTTCCTCCTGAGCCAACACTCTACACACACTGATTATATCAACATTGATAACACACACCAATGGTTTTAATGTGGAAAAAGAGAAATGTATGTGAAAGCAACAAGGAGCCCCAACACTGAAACTGTAAAATTCTTGTTGTTTATGAGACAGAAAAAATAGAAACGTTTTATGAATGCAAAAGGCAGACACGTGACTATATTAATTTAAAATAAATTCAAGTTTCAATGCATTTTATTGTTTGGAAGTCATAAATCTAAAGTAGTGAAAACTCACGGCCAGTTTCCAGACTGCTTCTCCACACTCCTGAAAGTTATGAGTCTGGAACTGTGTTTTTGGAAAAATAGGCAGACTGAACTCAGCTGCTGAGGTGTGACATGCACGTTTTGCACACTTGTTTCCGTCCACTTCAATTTTTATTAAAAAGCTGAACCCTCACATCTCTCTCTCTCTCTCGCTCTCTCTTGGTTCATCTCCCATTCAAAGCGATTGTTCATTCAGTCCTAACTTGTTTCTCTCATGTATAACCGTTTCACTGAAGGCACAAGGTTAAGCATTCAGTTCACAACAAAAGGAAAACCAGGTCATCTCTGAAAACACTTCGTGTCGTGTTAGAGGTTTTTCAAGATTCTCATAAAACATTTTTAACAATCTGAATGAAAAATTAATCATTTAATCTTTTTTTGACATCCTCATCCTTTGACATCCTCATCCTCTTCTTTTACAATAAGAAAGAAATGAAATATGACTTGACACTTGACACGACTTGTACAACAGAAGGAAAAGTGTATGTGCTTATATAATACTCACAAACAACATTCATTTCTTTAATTCTCTTTTTCTGTCTCGTCAATACCAGCAAGAGAAGACTTCCTGTCCTTATCTGAAAACATAATCTGCACGTAAATGATTGATTGTGCAGTGGATGAATGTTTGTTTTGTTTCTTCATTCAGAAGAATCCTCCAGACTTTGGCTTCTGATGTTGGTCGGGTTTTTGTTGTTGTTGGCTGGTTGCCTCTTCTGTGTGTTGCGTTGTTGTCATGTTTGCTTCTGCACAGTCAAAGTCAAAGCACTTTGTAAACCCTTGTTTTTAAAAAGTGCTAGAAAAAATATATATATAAAATTGCTATTATTATTATTATTTAGGTTCATATAAATACTTCCAGGTCAGTGATACATGAACGGGGACGAACCTCTGAGTTTTGTAAATAATGTTTGTAATTTAGATAATTTCAGAAAATAAGCATAGTTCTGTGACAATAATGTCATTCAAAATCACAAGAGACCATGAATGAATAATTGGTCTCTTTTCAACTTACTGTCTTTACTCCACAGTATGTTTATCAAACATACATTTAAATATAACTTATCATACTTTCAGATATAAAAAACTTACAAGTTCCATTATTTAGGGGTTAGAGCAGTGGTACTTGTTAGAGCCACATTCACCATATAACAATATTTCTGCAAGAGCAGCACATTCAAAAAAACTCTTTCTTTCCTAAAATATGTGGGAGACACAGTGACAGGACTTGCAAAGAATAATTTCTGCTGATAATGTTTCCCTTTTTTAAATAATTACTTTGGACTTACAACTAGTCCAAAAAGAGCCCCATGTGGCTCGAGAGCCTCGGGTTGAGTATCACTGGGTTATACTGTAGAACTGTAAATAAAAGAAGGAGGGAGAGACAGCGATGTTGGGAATGGTCCATCCATTGCTGAGAAAGGAATAAAACACCCTTGAAGGTCAGGATGACTAATTGATGAACTCGTTGATTATCACACTCTGCAGAGGTTTAAATGAGGGCTTTGAAATGATCAAACGTTAGACGGCAGAAATGCCTGTTGTTGTTGTTTTTTTCTGCAGGTGCTTTGTGTGAGCAGGTGGATGTGTGTGACAATCAGTTTTGGTGTGTGTGTCTGTGTGTGTGTGTGTGTGTGTGTGTGTGTGTGTGTGTGTGTGTGTGTGTGTGTGTGTGTCTGTGTGTGTGTGTGTGTGTGTGTGTGTGTGTGTGTGTGTGTGTGTGTGTGTGTGTGTGTGTGTGTCTGTGTGTGTGTGTGTGTGTGTGTGTGTGTGTGTGTGTGTGTGTGTGTGTGTGTGTGTCTGTGTGAGTGTGAGTGTGTGTGTGTGTGTGTGTGTGTGTGTGTGTGTGTGTGTGTGTGTGTGTGTGAGTGTGAGTGTGTGTGTGTGTGTGTGTGTGTGTGTGTGTGTGTGTGTGTGTGTGTGTGTGTGTGTGTGTGTGTGGTAACTGCGGTACTACCAGACCCCCTGACCTTTCCATGTCCTGATAGTGTCCCTGGGGAGAGAAGGATAGAGGGATGAAGATGGAGAGAGAGAGGCTGAGGAGGTGGTGGGGGGGTCGAGGGGGGATGTCTTCGTTTTTCCACTGGAGGCCTTAATGTCACCACAACCAGAGTCTTGATTGAGGAAAAAAAGCTGTTTAAGTGAGACCAGCTTGAAATATTACACTCATGATCGAGACCCAGATGATTACACTGAATTATGAGACAGATTCACTTATTGATGTTTCATATTAATCCTCCCACAAGAACCTCTAATCAGGTCCCTTGTTCTTTTATTGAAGATTTAACTACAATTCTATTCTGAAAAACAATTGTTTAATCAAGTGTGTGTCTCTGTTATTTTGACAGAAACAGACACCTTTTCCAGGAGAGGAGACGCATCATGCGCACCTTCTTCTTGCTGAAAGCGACCCGATGTGTTGATGCCAGATTTAATTGTCCGGGCCAAAGGCGAGTGTAAACTGCCCGCCTCACAGACAATAAGTGCTAGTGTTACCAGGCTGCACTGTGTGTTAATGGAGAAGAAGGGAGGGGTGGTGGGAGGTTTGAGGTGTTGGTGGAGGGGGGGGGGTTCTGGGGGGGGTTCTGGTGCCTCCTCCAGCCCGCAAATCGCATCTCATCCTCCCTTCCTCATCCACCCGCCAAACCCCCGTCAGGCGCCCACCATTTGCTCATCCATCACCATCCCCTCTCGCTCTTCCTCTCCCCTCCGTCTTCTATCACTCCACCCAGCCAATTTAGTCCTCACTCATTTTTTTCCTCCTCTGCAGAGCGCAGCGCTTTTGTCCTCCATCCTATAACCCCTCTTTTACTCTGTTCCCCCTACCCGCTCTCTCCTCTCTGCTGCCGTCTGATCGCACAAAAATTCAAGTCTGTCAGGGGAGAGGGCATTGAATGACAGGTCTTTGTGTGCTCTCTCTGTGTGCATGCACTCTGTTGTTTGGGTCTTTTGAATACATGTTTTAGTAAGTGTGTGTGTGTGTGTGTGTGTGTGTGTGGGCGTGTGTGTGTGTCTGCCCTGTGTGTGCGTACCTGGATTCTTTTGGTAATTAAAACCAATGAAGACCAGAAAACAAAAACTTCAGCCAGGCCTCACCATCTGTCTCCCAGTGAACCTGATACTCCTGAACTAACTCTGTCTCTTTCTTTTTTTCCTCCACACACACACACACACACACCTATCACACACACTCATACATGCACCCCTAATGCTGCCACTCGGCCATTTTCCAGGAGTGTCTGTGTAAGCCCCTGCATTCAGAATTAAAGAGCATTAGTAATAACTGCAGGGTTCAGAAACCTGGCCTCAGCCTATCATGTTCGCACCATTCCTACTCCAAATATTATTCACGCAAATCTACAAACACACCAACCACACACTGCCATCCCATCCATCCCCCCCCCCCCCCCCCCCCCCCCCACTCAGTCCCCAGGCTCTCTTTGCCACTCATTAACCCTGTCACGTTTACGTTATGAATTAAATGATTCCAGTGATGCATCCCCACGCACGAGGAGCTGCAGCCAGACCTCGTCTCCCTCCAGGCTGCAGGGAGGCCCGAGGCGCCGCTCAGCACCCTCATTATTACCAGCATGGTGGTCGCTGGCTGCCACACTCTTGTTTTAACGTGTGTGTGTGTGTGTGTGTTGTGGTGTATTAAGCTTGTTACTGTCATCCTCTGGATGTTTGATGTTTTGACGTCTGAATGAAGGCAGCAGCATGAGCGAGGCCTGTTTGTGCTCCAAGCTGCCAAAAAAGTTGTGCTTCTTTTTCTTGTGTTTAATATATTAGTTTACATTTAAACATGAGACCTAGTGCCACACTGAAACGTTTATCACATGTTTGTTTTGTTAAATGTGTATACCTTTGGTGATCTACTGTCTGTCAAAGAAATGATCTTCTTTGACAGACAGAAATCTTCAGTAATTTCTGCAGAGCTCTGTTTGTTATATTATATGATATTTGTGAAGGACTTCCAAAAGTTTTAGGTAAATCCAGGAAGGACAACACGTAGCAGCATTTAAAACTCTAAAACTTTAAAAGAAAATGCTTTCTCATCTAAAAAATAGGTTAACCTCATTGTCAGTTCACTTTAAAATGTACCTCTCACTGAGTTGACACAAGAAGACCTCAGCAGGAACATTTCAACTTGGATGTCTTAACAGCATAACGGTAAGAACTTTTCTTTTGTTTAGAAACTTCACATAAATGATTCTTTCAAGCCGAGTCCTTTTATGGCTGAAAAACATGAGGATGTTGTAGTATATTTTTAAAGAGATGACCGCTTCATTCATTTCATACAAAATGGATTCAGCTCTTAAGTGTTAATGTATCCAGCATCCAATCTATGATACAGATTTTCAAAAATAAGTGAGGACTTGCAGTGGATTGAATCTTGGTAACTGTAGAAACAGTAGCTACAAAAAATGTATATTTGTTCCATATTTCCGTTTTGCTCTGTTTGTCATCGAGGTACGTGTTCTCTTGTCGTGTGTGTGAAGGCCTGACTGTATGCACTGGCTGAGAATATCGATTTATTCAGATGAAAATGTGTGTCTTTTCTGTGCCTGGAACATTAGAATTAGAAAAGAAACGAGAAATGATGTTGGTCCAAAATAAATTTTTTACACCACTCGGGTATAATAATGGAGCTAGTTTTTACTCAGAGTAAAAAGGCAAACATCTTGGAACTTGGAAGAAACAGTGTTTGTTCACAATTAAATATGTCAAAGGCTGACTGCAAGTACACACAAAAATAACAAAATACAAATAATACAAATAAATATATCATCTATTGTTGGCCTTTTTTACAAGCCAGTTACAATCCACACCATTCACCCTCTTTCTCATCCACTCTGTGTGTGTGTGTGTGTGTGTGTGTGTGTGTGTGTGTGTGTGTGTGTGTGTGTGTGTGTGCATTCAAACATGACCCTCTGCCTCATTGCTAAAGCAGTGCCTTGACACGTGTTCGGGTAATGGCTCTAATACGCTCATAAATCGAAATCAGCCCGGCAGTGTCAAATAGAAGAGAGGGAGAGAGGTTGTGTATTTGTGTGTTTGTGTGTGTTTGTGTGCATGTAAAGTCTAAGGCTGCCAACAGTCCAACGAGGCTTATCAACTGAATCAGTCCTGTCCTGCTGCCGTCTGTTTATGACTTTAAGCTAACACATACACCTCCTCGATGTCTCTGATAACACACTGCTGTTTGTGTGTGTGCGCACATGAAGGACGTGTCAACTACACCCATCGAGACAGCTCAATGCTGTTAACCTGTGTGTCCTCCTCATTACAGCCCATATCCGTGTTGCTATGGACGATATGAGAGGAGGCAGATAAAGCAGTAGGAGGGATTTGCATGTTAAAGCCCCCTTCTCACTCCCTGTCCTCTTCTTTCTCACTGGGAGCGGAGTGGCTCAGCGTGCACACACACAAACACACACACATCGTATCCCACTCTTTTACAAGGCTTGAATGCATAATCGCACTCTTTTCGGACATGAGGTCCAAGTACATGAAGCACCAGTTTGAAACAAACAACTGAGAGCCTGCAGGGCGAGTTGGAAATAAGAGAGCGAGAGCAGAGGGGGAGATACTGAAGAAGGGGAATTTCTGGTGCAGGATGAGAAGTGTCTATCTTCAGTTTGCTTTCATGAATTAAGAAAAAGACAGACTTAATTTCAGATTTATGGAGGCTGATCCTCCAAGCTATATCATTACGTACACTGAGTCTTATGCCAAGGCCTCAACGCTACATATTGGATCGAACATATAATCCCCCCATGTATAAACATGCACGTTTCTAGACTTGCAGTGAAAGTTTTTTGGTGCGAGTTCAAAAGCACCAATGAAAGCCTTTTCTATAAGATTTATCTTGAGGTTGAGATCCCTCAGCTGTGCTGTGATATATGGCAGTTTGGTGTGGTATATTTGATTAAAATGGTTTACACATTATGATTACCCAAACATTTTTGTGGTTTGAGGTTGAACCGCTTCTCGAGGGAGTGCTGGCTGATTGTCTGCTGTTCATGGTTCAAGTGATTTCACTCTGGCAACAGGGCTGTTTTAGCTTTGTCATGTTTTTCCAAGAGAGATGCCGTTTTTCATGCCTTTTATAAAAACATGGAGCCGCATACTGCAGATATTTCCAAGATTGAGTTAACGTGGTGGAAAATCTTCAAGGCTGGACATTTCTGAAAAAAAAAAAAAACATTTACCAGCCAAAGAGAAAAAGTTGCATTTTACAACATCTGCTGTATCGATGTGTTTGTTCATGAACACAACAACTCAGCCATGGTTGAAGAACTCAAACTGAGTTCATGGCCTTTAGTCTGCCAGCTATAACAACGCTTTATTGCTTCTTTGTCAAAGAGGAGCTTTTTAGCATTATTGTGTGTGAAAACATACATCACATGGTCATTCTGGTCAATGAGACATCTGCATGCAAGAGTCTGTGTGTTGTTGTTCTCTCATCCAAAACTGCTGTCACATTTTGGGCTGGTACCTCTGGAATTGGTTGAACAGTAGCTTTCCTCCTCTGCCTGTAGAAGGTAGTGCCATAAATAATAATTAATAATGAAATGCATGAAGGCAGCTAGCACAGACAGTTGGTCAGCAGTGCCTGTTAGCGCTTCTTAAAGTTCTCTTAATTGCTGCAAGTCGAAGTTGTCTTCCAGAAGATGTGACGGGGCATCGGAAAGACACACGTCTCCACACACACCCTGCATCTCAGTTCTCTTATCTGTCAGTTTGTGAAGAACATGAGGAGTAACAATGAAATATGAAGTAGTCTATAAGTTCTATAAAATCAATACAATGGAGGCCGATCGCTCCCGACTTTATCTGTGATTTGTTTTCTCGTTCAGCATTAAATAAAAAGTTTGTTAAACATGAAGTGTTAAAACCAAAATGATTCCTCCATAATCATTTCCTTTTCATGATCACCCAGACTGTTTGCCTGTTTGAATTTATTATAATGAGAATGACAGTCTGATGTCGAGGGAGTTTACATTCAGAATTATTTACTTCTACTATTTATTTCATAAAGTTTCAGTTAAGATTGATCATTAATGATCTTCGTGTTTGTAAAATGTCTTGTTTTGTTTCTCTATACTTTAGAAACCTCATAAATAATTTTTAGTATTCCCAGGAAAGCATCAAATAAATCTGTGTTTATAGAATACAGAGTTCATTATCGGATAATTAGTCAAAACTAATACAAATAATAAATAAACCATTCAGTATTCAATCTTTTTGCCAGTAGAAATGTTCCTTTTGGTTTGAAGCAGACTGCAGGTTGTTCTTCATGTGTTTGTTATCAGGTAACATAAAGCGACTAAACACTGTTACTGTGTGTATTTTATTAGAAACAACACATAGCCAGCTGTTAAAGCCGACTGACAGCTGAACGTGATCAGCTGATGTCATCATCACAAACGCACGTCGCTTCACCTGACGCTGCGTTGAGAGACAGCCGCCCCTGCCAAAATATTGAACATATTGTAACATAACAATGAGTAAGGTCTTTTACCTGCTTTTTGTAACATAACAATGAGTAAGGTATTTTTTACCTGATCTTTTGTAAAGTGTCTCGAGATAACACTTGTTATGAGTTGATGCTATACAAATAAAAATTGATTGATTGATATGACCACTTGCTTGTTTAAATCCTCTTCAAAACATCATGATGTTGGTTTTGTAGATTCTACTCCCATTGGCCCTCACTTATCAAACGTACGTACGGCAGAAAAATGGGTGTACGGTCATTTCCACGCAAAGTTCGGCACTTATCAATTTGGACGTGAGCGGAGGGTACGCTCAAATCTCACACCAGGTCTCAGTTCGTGTACGCACATTTTCAACTCAGTGTGGACTTGCGCTGCAGCGAATCTGTCTGTGTCTGAGAATAATGAGATCATACTATAACAGTGCTTGTTAAGACGGATAGATAGAGGTTCACAGATTTACTGTTAGATAAGATATCTCAAATGTATTTTATATTACGCTTCACCTCAAACGATCTCTGTAGACTACATTGCTTTTTAAATAATGTTGAGCAGCGCGAGCTGTCAGGTGATTTATTTAGTTGTGTGTTTTATTTGATGAATTTGTGTTTGTTTAATCGATTTACTTTAAAGATTAGAGAGGCTGCTTTCAGTAATTACATGTTAAACGTTCATGCACACAGGAATATCACTGCAGAAAATACTGAGACAAATGAAAACAGAAAAACTAAAAACAGTTACTTTAAAAGGACAGAAAAACTTCCAGAGGATAGTAAATACAACTTTTAGCCTCTGAAATATGAAATATTTCTACACGTGACATAATAACGAATAAAGAAATCCGGGGGGCTGTAAGGCGGAGTCAGGACCTTCTTTTGTGTAAGTGCACATTGCAAAGCATTTGATCAAACACTTTATTCATGTGATGCAGGACGTTTCAGGTTTCTCTTCTCTTTTAAAGTCTCATAAATGGCGAGCACGGAGCCCGTTGGTGCAGCCAACGTTATCCAACACAGATGCAGGTTCGCCTGTACCACTTGTGCCTGATATTGAGGCTGAACCGATGAAGGAAGACACTCGCTCCACGATCTGGGATTATTTCAGGTGGGGTACGGTTGGCGTCCTTCTTTTAAGACCCGCAACACTAGGATACATTGTAGCGATCGTATGGTCTGACCAGGTTTTTTAAACTAAAAGTATAAAAAAATATGTATATATTATAACCTAGATTATGTACGTTACATATCACGGATGTTAAATTAAATATTAAAAACTCCGCTGGAGTTTTTAATATTTTTATTTAATATTTTTTTATATTTAAAACCATCCCTGTTGAGATTTCCATGCAGGCGCATTTCTTCTGAAGCTCGCTAATCCTATATTTCAGACTGCCAAACAACACAATGTTATTCCTCTTTACTTTTCTCTGTTATGGTGTCACTCATGTCATATCTCGTTTCTCTTCTTTGCCATATTAAGTATCTCCATGCCGTCAACTCTGGGGGCGAGGACAGCTGAGCCGTGAATATATAGGGGCGTGGTATTTAAATGACGATCGTTTCCAGCCGCCACACTTATCAACACCCGGTCTTGCGTACGTCGTGATCAGCCAGATACGCACGTTTCATAGGTCCCACGTGGACCCTGTCATACGATGATTTCTACACCCAAATCTGCGCTGGTTTCTACACCAGATTGATAAGTGAGGGCCAATGTGAGGAAAACAGACATTTCAGTAATGCTTTATTTAGGGTGGCTCCATCCTTTAATTGACTAGTAAAGAGCGGCCCTGTAAGAGGCGTAGAGGCTTAACAATACTTATAATCCCTTCCATTTCTTTGGTTCTTTCATTTTTGGTTTCAAAATACCAAAAAATTTGTCACATTTTACCCTTCAAAAGTGAGGGTCTCTGTGCTATTTTCCTGCTTTTCCAATCTTTGGATCGGACCCCTGCAGTAAGAGAATGTATAGAAGTGTTTCAAAACACCCTTTCTGCCCATTCATATAGAAAACATAACAAAGATGAGGGGGGTGGGGCTGTTTAGCTAAGTGTTCTTGTCTCAAGCCTCAATGCAGAATCTAAAGGTTCAATGCCAGCACTCAGTCCTCTCTCCTCCTACATGTCTGACTTTATCCATTGTCCTATCTAACTGAGACGAAGTCCAAAGTCGTACCGTAGTCTTTAAAGGGGCTATATGTAACTTTCAAAAATACTGCGTTAGTAGCGATACCTGATGGCCGTTAGGTGAACTGCAGAGTTCACTCCGGGAGTGTGTGATGAATTTGTGATCTCTGTAAGCGGAGCGGAGTGAGGAGGACGTTGAGAACGTGCAGAAAATGTCACTTCCTGGAGCTTTCGCGGAAAATATGACCCGGAGAAACTTTTTATACAGGCAACACAGATAGACAGTGAACATCTACTTTTTCACATCAGTTAACCGTTCACTTATTAATGGGCCATAAAAAATGTTTTATACATGTAAAAAGGTACATATAGGACCTTTAAGAATATAGAAAATATAGAACTACTTTCCCACAGCAATATGTGTTAAAACATGAAATGTGAATTCAGGATTTATTTTGATCTGGACAGGTTCATGTGTGTTGAGTTGAGGGGTGTCGGTGAGAGATGGCCGTCGTCTCTCTAAGGCTGGTCTGGGAGGTTGAACAGAAGATCGGGCAGAGGGAGACTACCTGAACTGACTGTACCTAGAATGAGACAGAGACATGGGAGGGGCATACACCAAGTTGAATAAGAAGGTATGAGGGAGGCGGGGTCAAAGGAACTGTGTGAGACAGATCATAGTGGAGTGAGCTGAGCAGGTATAAGTAATCAGGTGATTAAAGGTTTGGTTTAGGCGTGGTCCTCCTGCTCCCAAACACAAGTTAATACACTGACCTAGTACAATGGGTTCAGGGGCTTTTCCTTTGTTTTAATGGCCTCTAAAACACCTGATTTGTTGTGGATGCTGGGGGTAAATAATGCGAACAAAAACAACGTGTGGTGTCAAAATGAGATCAAGTTGAGACAGCAGCAAAACATCATCTGCCTATTGAAGACGAGTTTTGTTATATTTCATCCTTGACAGGCTGAAGAAGGAGGATGTAGGGTTAAAAGGATGTCAATAAACTGGTTACATTTTCATAAATTACTGCAGCCAAACAAGCCCTTATAATAGTATGTGTGTGTGTGTGTGTGTGTGTGTGTGTGTGTGTGTGTGTGTGTGTGTGTGTGTGTGTGTGTGTGTGTGTCTGTGTGTGTGTGTGTGTGTGTGTCTGGTGTGATTGTGCATCTGCCTGTTTACTTTACACAGCAGTCCTTGGCAGCTCACCCTCTTCTCCAAATCTCTCCTCCCAACTTTAATTAACACATACACACACAAGCATGCACATACACACAACACACACACACACATGCGCACAACACACACAAACATAGTACCCCCAGAGAGTCCAGGGGAGCAAAGGGAACCAGGGAAGGAAAACAACAATATTTCTCTGACTGAAAAGGGAAAACCTACTTCCAGTAAAGAAGAGAAGGGTGTTAAAGGTTGTGTGTGTGTATGAGTGTGTGTATGAGTGTGTGTATGAGTGTGTGTATGAGTGTGTGTTTGTGTTTGTGGGACCTGGTGGGTGAGGTGAGTCACCGCTCCTCTGACTCATCCCTGACAATGAGGGAGGGATGGAGGGAAGGAGTGGAAGAAATGTTGTTAAGAGAATGAAGGAATGGGCAATCAACACATAACCCCCTTTACACATCAGTGTTGTTTCAGAAAAGTGTGTGAGAGTGTGATGTGCGATTCTGCAAACGACCACAGCATGGAGTGTGTTTGTGTGTTTGAGTGTGACTTACCACTGAGCGTGTTCAGGGTGTTTGTTTGTGTAGTGCTGCAGTGAAAAGGAATCTTCAAACAGATGTCTTACTGTCACGAGGCACAGATGTGTGTTGGCTGCATTAATGTGTAACAAGGAGAAACTGCACCCATGTATTTTTTCATTACACTCTCTCTGTCCATTGTTTATAGTAAGCATCGCTCATAATGATACTTCACCCCGCTGTGCTCCCACATCTTTATCAGTCTCTAAACTCCCCCTTCAACAACACCCAATGTGAGCAACCTGCTGCTGAGTACATAGGAATGTTGAGCTGCTAAAAAGCAAACAATGAGTAGTTGGTGTGGACCAAACCTGAGCTAAAATAACACATGAATGAATGACATAATGAACACTTTTTATATGCATCAGTACGCCTTGCAATGTGACAGTGAGTCAGCATGCACAACACTGCTCCATCACCCGCTCCTGTTTAATGATAATATAATTATAACATTCATTTTCATATTATTAGTTTTAAAAGTATTCCACACAAAAAAATTACATTTTCAACAATTAGTTCATTTCAAAAGCACGAGGCAAATAAAATAAAATATAAAATGTACCAACCTGACAAAGTTAGAAAAAAAATGTAATGTGCCCCCATCATTTTTCTTTTTGACATATTTAATTTTTTCATTTTTATACATATTTTTTAATTCTTATTGGTGTGCATTAGTCTCTCAATGATTTTATCAATGATTTTATAAACTACTTTTTTGTCAATAACTTTTCTGCACTCTTGTAAAGCACTTTGAACTGTAATTTAATTTGTCTGAAAGGTGCTATATAAATAAAGTTTGATTTGATTTGATTTGATGTATGTCTGTTTTTCTCAGAACGAGTAAGAGCTTTTGAAAACCAGGTCTTCTTTGTTTAAATCCTGCATTTTTTTACCTATCCATTGCAAGGCCCATCATCCCATGTGGACTATATGGAGTTAATGTTTTAACTTAGGGAGCAGGACCACACCTAAAACCACACCTCCAATTACCTGACAGTCACCTCACCACACACCGTTTGTCTCAGATCCTTCTACCATCCCTTCCCTCCTTCCTCATCCCTTCCCTCCTTCCTCATCCCTTCCCTCCTTCCTTACCCCTTCCCTCCTTTCTTACCCCTTCCCTCCTTCCTCATCCCTTCCCTCTTTCCTTACCCCTTCCCTCCTTCCTCATCCCTTCCCTCCTTCCTTACCCCTTCCCTCCTTCCTCATCCCTTCCCTCCTTCCTTACCCCTTCCCTCCTTCCTCATCCCTTCCCTCCTTTCTTATCCCTTCCCTCCTTCCTCATCCCTTCCCATCCAACTCGACACACACCCCTCCCTCGTCTCTCTCTCTCTTCAGGTACAGTCTGGGGCCGTAATCAGTTCGGGTGGATTCATACCCGAGACGGAACCCCCACTCTGAGTCTCTCACATGATCAAACTAATACTGCTGTGGCGTGGTCCTTGCTAGTGAAATCATATATGTGTGGCTCTAAGTTGACGCATGGTTATGTGGGTTTTATGGAGCATTACTTTTTGTAGATATAAGTGAACATGATTGAGAACAAGGAGATGTGAAGGGGTCATGTAAAACCAAAATGTTACCACCACTCAAACAAACATGGGGGGTTAATTTATACATGTTCAGGTCCCTGTCCTCCCTGCACCTTTTTTGTCTGTAGTTGGAGTCCTACTGAGGAAGGTTTTGTGCAAATGTGTGATGATAAAAAACTCCAGCATGAAGGAGTAAGAAGTGGACGTGCTGCACATGAGGTTTACATAAGACTCAGTGTTGACTTGCTGTGGACACCAAACAACAGAGTCGTTGTGGACGATGTGTTGGTCCAGAGAGAGACATAAACAAAGTAGAGAGGAACAAGAGAGTACACATGCAAATCACACACACTGACGTACACACAGGCACACATCAGCTCACACACCTGTCTGATATTTTCCCAAGCTGCAAGAACAGTCTGTTTCTCTCAGGGACTGTGACAGGGAGCCGTTGAACAACACTCACACACACACATAGTCACACACACGTGTACACACTTTACTCTGTGGTTTAGAGATGTCAAGCCTGGCTGAGTTTGAAGTGTATCTAAGGGGCTATGATTATTATTCTCTACTACTCACACACACACATGCACACACAAGGCACAAAAAACAAACCACACACTCTTCTCTGGAGAGCCTCAGTTGAGCTGGGGACTCATCCAGTGTGAAGGCTGCAGTCGATGACTCTGCTCAGTGCGGTTTAAAGTCGCCTCAGGCCAGTTTGATCCAGACCTGTGCTTACTCTCTGCTCGCTCCACTGATCGCTCTTACCTACCACACACACACACACACACACACACACACACACACACACACACACAGATACATGCACATGTAGTCTCTGTTGACTTCAAGGACTCATGAGAAAAAGAAAAGTGCCGTTGGTATTTTGGAGTGAGAAAGATAAAGAACAGTTGGTCCATGTGTGTCTCTCAAAATCAAAATAGGTTATTTTGATTTTATTTTACACAGGCCTAAAAAACACTTAGATATATAAGGGCATGTTTGATCTGAATGTGCTGATTGTTCTAAGCAGCTAAAGTTTTGTAAATCAGTAAGGCAAGGCAAGTTTATTTATGTCGCACATTTCAACAACAAGGCAATTCAAAGTGCTTCACACAAGACATCAAAAGCATCATGACAGAGGAAACAAAAGAAACATTAAAATAGAACATTTAAAAAATCACTGAAATTATTAAATCTGAAAATATGTTCAAATAAAATAATTCAAATGAAATTAGTTGAAATAAATAAAGTAAAAATATAAAAAGAGTTAAACGTTACAGTGCAGAGTTAGAGTTTAAAATCTTCTTAAAGCTGTTTAATGAAAGGCAGCTGTAAACAGGTGAGTCTTCAACCTGGATTTAAAAGACCTGAGAGTTTCAGCAGACCTGCAGTTTTCTGGGAGTTTGTTCCAGATATAAGGAGCATAGAAACTGAACGCTGCTTCTCTGTGTTTGGTTCTGACTCTGGGGACAGAGAGCAGACCTGTCCCAGACGACCTGAGCGGTCTGGATGGTTCATAATTAATCAGGAGGTCACTAATGTATTTTGGCCCTAAACCTTTAAGCGCTTTATAAACCAGCAACAGGATTTTAAAGTCTATTCTCTGACAGACTGGGAGCCAGTGTAAAGACCTCAGAACTGGACTGATGTGATCCATTTTCTTGGTCTTGGTGAGGACTAAGTTCATTTTGTATCTTATTTACGTTCCTGCATCAAGACTTTGTTTTCTACTAAAGCCCATTCTTTGCCTTTATTGTCCTTCATTACACTAAAGAAGGACAGGAAATGTGTGGAGGACAGAGACATGCTTCAAAGGGCCGATGCCGAGTCAAACCTCAAGCTGATGGGAGTTAAACCATCAGAAATGTTCTGTTAGAGCGATCATATCTGCTTGACTTAATTCTTGCATACAGTTTTTTGGGGATTTGGGTCTTTCTTAATGTAAAAGGCACACTAAGCTTTCATTACTAAACTTATTTTGGCAGGAATGACAAAACACCTGCTGATCGTGACATACGCTGTGCCAATCTCTGCAGGATGTAGGAATATATTTTTACAAGCTCTCTGTTATAATTTCCTGTATGCTAACTGATTTCTACG